>NW_027041847.1:456419-466349 GCF_033297395.1 Canariomyces notabilis
ACATTGGCTTCTGAACTCTGTGAACAGAATCCAGACGCACGCTTTTGGCCATCTTCCTTGCGTCCTCTGGGCGTCGGCTTCTCTACTGAGTCCAATCCGCTCCCAGCTTCTGTGCGAAGTAGAACGGCGAAATAGTTGAGCCAGCGGCCCGAATACCCCAAGGCATGCGGCGCCATGATCCCATTTTGCAGAGGTTCGACGAAGTCACGAAGGTATCCCCGCTCGATCTCTGGTTTGTTCGACATTCATCGGTGCTCTTGGCGGCTGTAGCCCGCAGCTTGGGCTCGCTGAAACCCCTGTCCCTGTCCCATGATCGAAAAGTCCCGGTCCATCACACACTCCTTTCCAGCCTCTCTTATCTTCCCGAACCCTCTTTGCCTCGTGGTAGCCATCCATCCCATCCCATCCACCAACCCCTCACCGCGGTCACAATGTCCCTGGCCAGGCGAGCCAGGACACAAGAAGGGCCAAGAGCTGGCAAAAGACCGTACCCCTGCCGGGCTTACACAGCCAACCCGTTCCACCCCCCGTTCGCCATCTCCACGCCCCTCCATTTTCGCTTCCCAAGCTGCCGCCAGGATGACCAACCATGAAAGTCTGTTATGACGGGAAATGGGATGAGTCTTCCTGGCCTGTTAAGGTGGCTACCTACATATCATCCGTCGTTACTACCAGTACACTACCCGTGGACGTGCTAGTTATGTAGATACTGTACAATACTGTACGCTAAGCAGTGCTCCCAAACCGTCTGAAGAACGCCGGCCTAACCGCTTGCAATTCCTTACGGTGGATCGCTGCGGATACTGCGTGCCTCAATAGGAAGAAGGCACCGCCCATGCCGCACTGCCGAAAAGCCCTGGCCCTGGGGTTGGCCTTCCTTGCTGGAGAAAACGTAGGCCTAACCCGCAGGGGTAAGTAACTCGCTAAGAATGATCCAGGAGGCGGCAGCCCGTGGGTGCACCTTGAACCATGAACAGCAATCCACCGGGCCGGGCTGGCTTAGTGTACGAGTACTTCGTGCTTGTGTTTGAATGTACGGATACATACAATAGTACATACACTTGGCCTAGCTGAGCCTAGGTACCTTATCCAAGCAGGCTGCAGCCCCCCAGATCAACAAGTCACTCTCCATCGATCTTTCCCTTGGGAGTGTGACCGACAGAAAGGCCCGGCTTCTGTGTTTCGTGCAGCACGAGGCCGGCATACGCAGCCCAACACCCGATCTTGTCCCCCTCTCCACGCAGTTAAGGTATATCCATACCTTACGTGCATACATTACATTCATTGTATGCACCCGGCAAGACTGCCATCTCTCATCAACCATCAGCGCTTCCATTCTTTTTGTCCGGGAACCCCCCTTCCCTCCCTCCTCCACCCGCCCCGGATCATCACTAAATTACACTACCTTACTCCGTACCTCGAGAGACTGTCTGGGACGCACAGCAACCTTGCGTCCGCACCCTGTTGTTTGCTGCACCTGGTCGACCTGGCCCCCCCTGCTTCCCAGGGCCTTGAAACCACCAACAGATCGCCTGTGCATCTCACCGTTATTGGTGTCCAATTTACTTATCCGGGGATCGGTACGCTCCTCCTGGTGGGACTTGGCGGCATGCTTGTCTGATGAACTCTGAGCCAGCGGCAGCCCTGAGTTGACTGCGCCGCCCGTGTACACCCCTGGACGTTTACCCGAGGCGAATATCTAGTTAGCCCTCACCCCTTGGGCCCTCTCTGGTCTGCCGCGAAACCACACTGCACTCATCTGTGTGTGCCTGTGTCTGTGTGTGTGCGTGTGCGTGTGCGCGTGCGTGTGTCTGTGTTTTGGCAGCATCGACAAGCCTTTCAAAGGATCTCCAACCCTCCTTTCCCCGTCTTGCCTTGCTGTGCTGCTGGGGGAGTTCATGACACGGACACAGACGAGGGACTAGAAACTTGGTCAGGTCGCTCCAAACGAGCCCGTCTCAATGGGGTGTGCGTCCTGTCTCGAACCTCGATTTCGCTCAGCCATTCCAGACACCCCACCAGAGGCACTCACCCCGGACTCGGCCGTGTTTCCCTGTAGGCAGTCTGAGGCGCCAACTTGGAACCCGCTGCCTCCTCCGTCTCCGCCTATGTCCAAGTATGATCCGACCGTCAAGGCAAGAGACATGTCGTCGTCTGGCATGGGCTTGGAGGAAACACGGGCTCGCGGAGAGGGCTCCCCCTATGACCAAAGTGCACCGCGGCAGCAGCTTCCGTCGCTGAGCAGCCTGTTCGGGCCGCCCTCGCAGATTCCCCCGCTTCACTCGCCATTTACTGACCGGCCGGCGCCATACTCGGCATCCCCATCACCGCTTGACCGACCGTTTGGGGGGTCATCATCCTCGTACTTCCCACCGACGACATCGGCTACATCGCAGCCGCGGAGCGTGCTAGACCTGCGGTTTCAGGACCGCCCTCAGATTCCACCTCTTCATCCGGCTTTTCCCGGACCCCTCTCGCCCCAGTCTCGACTCGACCACCAAAGGCAGGAAAACCGCGGCTCGGAGCACGGTTCTGGGAGTCAATGGCCGGTGCAGCATGAAGCCGGCCGGGAATATTCGCTCGGCAGCCGCGAACCGCAGCTCTACAAGCCGGCCGCCGACAGACCTTCTCACGTGGCAGGAGCAGCGGCGGGCAGCTTGGACGATGGCCGCAGAGAGGGTTTCCGGGAGCAGCAGCTAACACCACGGACGCCGGCGGCGCACAATTCCCCGGCGACACCGACCAGTAGTAGCGGCCTTGGCTCGGAGAGCGTGCCGACGAAGGACGGATTGGGGCCCAAAATCTGGACAGGAACGCACTTCCTCCCTCGGTTCGTCCGGGCGGCCGAAGTGCCTGGCGAGGGCATGTGTTATTTTTACGACGACGGGAGCCACTGCAAGACGGTCATCGATGGAGAGGCCGTCAACGCGCATTGGGGCGTGACCAAGGCCGGAAAGCCGAGAAAGAGACTGGCCATTGCCTGCGTCACCTGCCGAGAGAAAAAGATCAAGTGCGATCCCGACTACCCGCGGTGCGTGCAGTGCGAGAAGTTTGGCCGGGTCTGCAAATTCAAAAACGCGTAAGTTATTATCTTTAAGCCAAGGATTTTTTTTTCTTTTTTTTCTTTTTTTTTCTTTTTTTTTCTTTTCTTTTCTTTTTTTTTTCAAAGAGAAGTGTCGCAATATCTAACCGCGCTGCTTTGTTTCCTACAGCCCCCGAGGCGGTCACAACACATCTCCGTCGACCCCGCCAGCCGAGCCCGAGGACTTGCGGCGACTGGGGGGATATGTGAGACCGCCGACAGAACTCACCACCACTACTAGTACGAGACCAGGCAGCCACTCGAGCGGGTCCGTCTCGCCCCGAACCACCATTGGCAGACCAGCAAGCCCGGATTCGGTCGGTTCGGGGCGCCTAAAACGAGCCAGGCTAGGAGGCTACGAACAACAATATCAACAACAACAACATCATCATCACCATCAACAACACTACAACCCGACGACGACTAGTAGTGCTATGCCTCCGATGGGTCCGACGCCGCCGTCCACCGCCCCTCCCTTCTGGCGGCATCACCCGAGTCATCATCCGGAATCGCTACCGCGCATCCACGAGGACGTTCTGCAGCACCGGCCTTGGCAGGCGGACCCGTACACCACCTCCGTGCCGGACGCACACTCGGCTTCGTCTCCGAACCGGGCATATGACGTGGTAGCCGAACAGCGGTCGCACCAAGCCGCCGCAAGACTCAACGGAAGGCCCGATGCTCGTGTATAGCCCCAATCGTCTGAGCAGGGGATATGAGACGCGATCTTGTTGGCTACCCCACCATGTTCAGTCAGGATCAGACTTGGAGGGTTGACCGCGCCAAGCGATGAGACGGAAGCAATTAGCGGTTGACTCGAGTTCGGTTTGATCACGGAGCAGGATTATATAGAATGGTGGTCCGGGTCGGCCTATTGTCAATGATAAGGTCAATAGGGGGAGTTCGTGACTGCTTTACGACAACACTCGTACTCGATTTCATGGAGGATTATTTCCGACGCTACACAACACGCGCGATACCCGATGCAGCTGGAATGGAATTGCAACTCTATACCGAGGAAATATGGCTGGCGTGCTCTAAAGA
This sequence comes from Canariomyces notabilis, assembly GCF_033297395.1. Taxonomy (NCBI): domain Eukaryota; kingdom Fungi; phylum Ascomycota; class Sordariomycetes; order Sordariales; family Chaetomiaceae; genus Canariomyces; species Canariomyces notabilis. The sequence goes on from NW_027041847.1 coordinate 460,546, forward strand.
CGTCGCGGACAGACGCGAGCATGGCGAGATAGGATGAAACGACTTTAAGGTGGACATGCACATAAAAGAGACGGGACGAGATAATGCTGCACACGCCACATCATCCTCTCGGTATACAGTACAAAGTGACGATGGGGGATGGCCATTGTTGCTACATAGTATCTACCCTCTCTTCCCTTTTTATTTTTATTCTTGTTTTATTCTTCCTCTGTTTTCTTCTCCCTTTTGTCATCTTATCTCGACGGCTCAGTCCTTGGCTTCTCCTTTTCTGAGTTGTAATGTATGTATTGCTAGTACCAGGGGCGGCGGGGTTGGCTAACTTGGCTTAGCAAGCATCATCGCATGCATCACGGCGTTGGGTTTACATATCTGCCTTTTGAATTCTTGGGGGTTTCTCAAAACGGGAGAGTTAGGTGGCGGTCAATGGCCAGGATTTCTCATATTCCTGACTACCTACCTACCCGATACCTTGGCTAGGTATTTTGATTTCACATTCATGTATACCCGCAGTGTTTGCTAGTATCTACGGAGTATCTACCTAAGGCAGCTATCTGCCTCGGCACATTGTTATCCTAGGTCTTCACATGGAACATCTTTTGTACAATACAGTACAATCCCGCCGTCCCGTCACGCGACGCCCAAATGACACTGACTCGTATGATGAATCCTTCTGTGGACGGCAGCCGGCCATCCGGGAGGCGTGCCGTCTGTTAGCTCGATGCAAATATTCAATGCAAAACACGGTTAACTAGGGGACTAGTACGGAGTATGCGCATGCTGCTTGACCAATGCCAAGTTCGACCGCCTCTGCCACCTCTCGCTTGTTGTGTTGCAGCAACTAATCCTCCGGACACGACACAACTGGGCAGAAGGGGAAATATACGCCTTTGTTGCAGAAGGCAGGATTACGGCGCAGTGGCTGACATGGACTTGCCATTTGTTAGCGCTTGTGCCACAATCACGAATGCCGGGGTTTCACTTGGTGGAAGTCAACGTCCCTTGCTTGGCGGGCGAGCGGGGTTCTAGTGTGCTTCTAGAAGGAAATTGTTCCGGGGAGTGAGTGGAGTTGAAATGCGAGGGGGTGAGTGCATAATCCGCTACAAGGACATGTGTATTGTCGATTGTAATTACACATCCATAGGTCTGTATCTTTCAGGCCACAACGTGATTGTCTGTAATTATGGAATGCAGTTCAATTACACCTTCTGTGCCAAAAGTTAAGCACGGCATGCTAACAAGTTGATCCTTACCTTCGTATCCGTACCATCGACAATCCGACTAGCTACTGATCCTTAGCGCTCACACCATTATCAACTATTGTGACCTGTCGTACGTTCAGACAGACAACCTCGCGGGGGCCGACATGCAAGAATAGCTAACGTCAACACAAGAACCGGCGTCTTTCTTAGCTCTGTCAGCCGCCAAGTGCATTTCCTTGACCACATTGCATCGACAGTCGGCCACTCTCCACCAGTCTTACCATTTCAGCAACTCTGATTTGAGTCTCGGACCTTATCTTGAGATCTTGTGCTCTCCACCAAGGAGCGACGGGAGGAGTTGCCATAATCACGGCGCTACGTCCTAGTGCTTAGGGCTGTGTGGTTTGCAGTGCCGACTTTACGCAAGAGAGGGGCGTTGGGGCAGTCAGCCGGGAGGGTTTTGTGATACGCCCGAGCCAGCACGCTGGAAACAACCTGAGTTCATGACTTCTGGTAACACCGACGGCGGCGAGAGTCGAAGGGAATTTGCCCGGCCATGAGCAAGAATGCCGCAGCGTTCCCCACTCGACCAGTAGCCCAGCTGCTTGGGTCCAATGGTAAGGGTCTCCCCCTTTGGTATATTTCTGTTGGTACTTCTGTTGTTGCAGATGCCTCGGACTGCATTCCCTCTCTCGGCCATGGTGCCGTGCCATCCAAAGCCACTGGCTGGGCCGGCCGGCATAGTGCTGTTACCTGAACTTCTCGCCGGCACTAGCGCTGCTCAAAAGCCACCCCCGAGTCATGACGCAGCGGCTTGAAGAAAAGCCAGCGGCTAGCAGCGTTGGAGCTGCCGCCCGCCACCCTCCCTGCCAGTCACCCAACAAGCCAACCCCCTCCTGCTTATCCCCCTTTCCCACCCGACCCAACAGCCTTCTCGCCAAACAAGGCAACCAAGCTAAACCCCCTTGTTCTAGGCCCCGTCCACGCAGTAGCCTATTCCGCCTCCCCCGGGACGTACATTCTGACCGGCTCCGCGGACCGGTCCATCCGGCTGTACAACCCCTCTTCAACAACAACAACAACCGACACCACCAGCACATCATCCTTCATCACCACCACCACCACCAGCCACAGACAGCCCCAAGCAGCAGCAGCAGCAGCAGCAGCAGCAGCACCGCCACCCGCGGGACGCCTGATCCAGACGTACAGCTCGCACGCGTACGAGGTTCTCTCGCTGGCCGTGGCGCGGAGCAACGCAACATTTGCGTCGGCGGGCGGCGACCGGGCCGTGCTCTTGTGGGACGTGTCGACGGGCAAGACGATCCGGCGGTTCGGCGACTTTTCGTCCGCTTCTTCCTCCTCTAGCAGCGGCGGCGGCGGTGGCGGCCACACGGGGCGCGTCAACGCCGTGTGCTTTGCCGGCAGCGAGGACGACGGCGGCAACGAATCGCTGCTCGTCTCGGCCGGCCTGGACTGCACCGTGCGCGTGTGGGACGTCAAGGCGGCCGTTTCTGCCGGTCCCGGCGGTGGTGGTGGTGGAAGCGCGAACCGTCCCGTGCAGGTCCTCAAAGGCGCCAAGGACGCCGTCACCTCCCTTGCCGTTGTGGGTCCAGAGATACTCGCCGGCTCCGTGGACGGCCGCGTACGGTGCTACGACGTCCGCATGGGTAGGTGCGTCACCGATGTCTTCCCCGGCAGCGTGACCAGCCTGTGCCTGGCCAGGGACGGGCGGACGATGCTTGTCGGGACGCTGGACAGTAAAATACGGCTGATGGACCGGCGGGACGGGACCTGCCTGAGGACGTACGGGGATGCCGGGTGGAGGAATGAGGAGTTTAGGGTACAGAGTGTGCTTGGCGGCGGGGAGAGGTATGTCGTTACCGGCGATGAGATGACCGGTGCTGGGCCGGGCACTGGAACAGCGGAAGGAGGAGGAAACCAAGGGAGGGTGTGGGCGTGGGACTTGCTCACGGGTAAACTGGTCGCTACGGTGCCCGTCCCCTGGTGGGATAATGGGGGCAGTGAGGCCCGGAGAAAAGTGATTGGCAGGGACGGCAAGCAGAAGGAGCGCAAAAATGTGGTAAGCTGCATCGCGTGGAAGGAAGGAGGGTTTGGGGATCAGTTCTGTGTCGGCGGCACCTCCGGCGTGGTCACGGTGTTTGGCCACGGGGGAAAGGGGTAAGACGGAAGAGGGAAAACAAGAAGAAAGGAAAGAAACATAGGCAGACATATACGTCTTAATCGGAAGATATCACGGAGGTGGGCGGCCGTGATCTTCTATCGTCCTGCCCGCATTCTCCCCCCGATTCTAACGTCTATCCATCCAACCTGCCATTTTCCCCTTTCCAAACCACCGTGATGTAGATTACATGATTAGCGACTAGAACTATACCGCCTGCGCCAGACACCATCGTATTCACATATGTTTCAATACCTCGGAACCATAGCCCCCATAACAGTCACTGTGCACTGGAAGGCGCCAGCCAGGGGGGTCTCAGCTCTCAGTTTGCAGCTCGGAATCGGGACCGGTTCGGTAATACCTCGTTTCTCCAAGCCAAAGGGGCCGGTCGTCGCCTCAGCCATAGCCAACATATTTGAACCAGTTAGGCCGGCAATCTTCCTTGTAAAGGAAAGCTTCGCCGTCAGTGAAGCGGCCCGTCACGCAGCCCTTGCACTTGGGCGAGTTGGGGCAGTTGAAGAATGGAATATGCTGGTATCCGATATCTCGGAACCTGGATGCTGTTAGCGGCTAAGGACAGTCAAGGGTCGGCCATGTTCATGGACACCATACCAGTGGATGCGGCTCGAGTCCTCAAAGAGAGCCAGGGCAATGCTGTGAACAGGCGCGTCACCCCATCGCTCGTAGAAGAAGCCGCCAGCCCGGTCGAGGTGGTTAAAGTAGTCCTCGTAGGCTTTGCTCCGCCAGAAGCTCATGTCGGCGATCTCGAAATTACTCCAAAAGTGGCAGGTCGAGTAGCCGTTGGCCTTCTTGTTGTGCTCGGGGCGACGATCCTTGTCCGTCAGCCAGTTCATGGCGTTGCGTTCGTGCAGGTACTCGGGGTGCTCGGCGAGGAACTTGAGCGTCTCGGGCCAGAGATTAGGGATGGACTGCGGGGAATCGTACAAGTTAATAGTAAAGCCGTACGTCTTGTTGTTGTCCTGCATGTAGCGGAAGACGTCGTAGTCGACGTCACAGAAGAAGTGCACCTTGGGCTCGACCCGCCAGTAGTATTGCATGTCAGCCAGCGCCGGGTGCTTGTAGAACAGGCCGCTATTCCATCGGCACATCTGGTGGTACGAGACCATGCTGGCATACTGCACTTTCTGCTCCTCGAGCATCTTGGCCGACTCCTTGAAAAGGTCGTTGTTGATCCACGACGGCACCTCCCAGTGCTCCTTGGGGATTACGTCTATCTTGCCGTCAGCCTGTGTGTTTGTTCCCTGCTCCGATTTTTCAGAGGTGCGTGTGTAATCATACGGTATCTGCACTCAGCCTTGGTAACCGCCTGCGTCTTCTTCTTGAACTCGTCTGAAAAGGGCACATCGTTGAAAAAGGTCCAGGGGTAGTTGAACTTGTGGTTCCACGTCCGCTCGAGATCGCGCATCGCCTGCAGCATGCCGTCCAGCTCCTCGTTCCGTACCAACGCAAGCAGCGTGGCGTTGATGCGCGCCGTGCCGGCGGGGCCTGGCGCATAGTCTTTGGATGCGTATACGAGGTGGCCTTCGGGCTCGCCCGTAGCTTGTTCGTTGTCAGCACGTGGGAGGAACGCACAGGGCCTTTGGGAGCACCTTACGATCCAGATTTGGATCTCTCTCGAGAGATCCTAGAGGCTTCGGCCGGGGTGAGGAAGGCGTAAAGAGCTGCCATATGAAGAAAAACCACAACAGGATGGCGGCCAGCGCCAGCGCCCTCACCGGGCGAGCGACCGCCATGTCGAAAAGAATGGATCGACTCTGTCGGTCTGGTCTAAATCTTGGTCGGTAGTAGCACGGATTTGCCGGCGTCAGCCTGGGTCGCTCAGTTCCGTCTCATTTACGATTTCACGACGTCGTCGTCGTCGTAGTCGTCGTCGATGCTCAAAGAGGGTCTTCGGGTCGGTAATGTCGGCGGCGAATGCGCGTCTCTCACTGGCGTCTGCTTTGCGCTCTGTTATGCGTAGGATTCGATGCAATTCATTAACGGGGCCAGTGGGACCAAGCTTGCATAGGTAACCTTCAAATCTCAAAATTTCGGCAGGTAAAAGGGGCACAAACGTTTGATGTCACCTAATAGGAGGCTCTTGCATGTGCGGTAGCCGTTAGTTATGCCCGTGCGTCCTAAGACGTTAACACCCATAAAACAGTTGACATAGCGCGTGCACAATAGGGTGCGGAAATGAAATTTCAAATTGCTGAAATTTCGCGATTTTTTTGAGCAATTCGCCATTCACCCAGGCCCTTGAATTTCAATAATTTCAGACAAGGGGTGTTACATAAGACAGGGCACTCTTAGGCACTGAACAGGCCTGGGGCAGGGCTTGACCTGGGCCTGGCTGGGTGGTGAAAGGGGGGGTTTCAGTATAAAAAACCCTAACCCGGAGCTAACCGCCTACTATATTATTAAAG
>NW_027041847.1:470544-471151 GCF_033297395.1 Canariomyces notabilis
TCCGGCCTTTGTTGAAGTGGATTAACTCCGACTTGGCCCCGTTAAATTCCATGCCGTGGGCCTCAGCCCACTGCAGACACGTGGCTCAGGCCTCCTCCAGTTGTCGGCAGTTGGCCTATGGGTTCAGGCCGAAGGCCAGAAGATTGGTATCGTCAGCAAAGCCCACAAGGCTAATATTGGGGTGCTGTCGCTTTAATACTTTATATAGCGAAGCTATATATAGTATGAAGAGGATTGGGGAGAGCGGAGATCCCTGGGGTACACCGGCTTGTATAGCGGTCTCCGGGGCCGTCTGGCCATCAAATAGCAAGGTGGCCTTACGGCCTGTAAGCCAGGACCGTACCCACCTAACTAGCCACTGTGGGAACCCAAGATCCCGCAACGTGGCCAACAACCGGGTGTAGTTGACCCGGTCGAAGGCTCCCGCCAAATCCAACTGCAGAAGAGAGGCCGAGGCTCCTTGCCGCCAGGCCTCCTGGACCTGGGCTACAACCAGCCGAATGGCCAGTTCTGTAGACCTGTGTTCCCTATTACCCATCTGCTCGTCGGGCAGTAGGCTGTAGGCCTCGGCCGCCTCCGTAATCCTTCTTGTAACCACAGCTTCTAC
>NW_027041848.1:0-2570 GCF_033297395.1 Canariomyces notabilis
GCTGTGCAAAAGGAGACCCACAGAGCTGTCCGGGATAGCAACACTCTGCGCAAGGAGATTCACCAAGATGAGAAGGATACGCAATGCCTCCAGGCCCTCTACCTGACTGATCCGCGCAAGGACAAGAAGCGCATCGAGGACACGAAAGGCGGCCTGTTACAAGACGTGTATCACTGGGTCTTTGACAACTCTGAATTCCAACAATGGCGCAATAGCCTGGACAGCAACCTGCTTTGGATCAAGGGCGATCCCGGCAAGGGCAAGACAATGTTACTCTGCGGTATTATCGACGAACTGCAGAGATCGACTCTGGGAACAGGCCCTCTATTATTCTTCTTCTGCCGGGCCATCGACGAGCGGATCAACAATGCCTCCACCATCCTACGCGGCCTCATCTACATGCTCCTCGACCAGCAGCCGTCCCTTATCCCTCACGTGCGGAAAGAGTACGAGCATGCAGGAAAAGCACTCTTCGAAGATGCTAATCGATGGGTTGCTTTATCCGAAATGTTCAAATACATTCTGCAAGACCCAAGGCTGGAGGGCGCCTACCTGGTCATCGATGCGCTCGACGAATGCATAAGCGGCCGGCGAGAACTTCTCGAATTTATCGTCGAGATGACATCTACGGTTCCTCACGTCAAGTGGATTGTCTCCAGTCGCAACTGGCCAGATATTGAGAAGATTCTTAATGCAGCGACACAGAAAGTACGACTGTGTCTGGAGTTGAACGAAGCATCCGTCTCCGAGGCCGTTACTGCATACGTCAGGGTCAAGGCAGATCGGTTGGCGAAGCGAAATAAATACCACCCTGATACGAAAGATGAAGTCCAGAAATATCTGTCACAAAATGCACATGGCACATTTCTTTGGGTAGCCTTGGTCTGTGACAAACTTGCCGACATCTCAGGATGGGACGCTGAATATGAGATGAAGTTGTGTCCGTCCGGACTCGATGCCCTCTACAGGCGAATGATCGACCAGATTCGGGCCAGGCCACCAAGAAACTCCCAGCGCTGCAAGGATATATTGGCTGTCGTCTCGGCCGTTCTCAGGCCAATTACATTGGATGAACTGCCATCTCTTGTGGAGATGGACCCTCGATATTCTAGCAGCGACAAAGCTCTAGTGGAAATCGTAGGGGAATGCGGTTCTTTTCTTACTCTCCACGAACGTGTTATCTCGTTCGTCCACCAATCTGCCAAGGACTTCTTGTTCCAGAAGGCGTCTCAAGAGATCTTCCCTTTAGAGTTGTAAGATGTACACCACTCCATCTTCTCGCGGTCGCTGCGAGTCCTGAACAAATCGTTGCGCCGCGACATTTACAGCCTTGGCGCTCCTGGATCTTCAATTGTTGACCCCAAACTATTCGACCCAGACCCGCTGGCTGCAGTACGGTATGCTTGTGTCTACTGGATTGATCATCTCTACGATTGGCAGTCACGCAAGAATACCAATCACCTAAATGTGTTCCAGGATGGCGGTGTCATCGATGACTTTCTGAGGCAGCACTATCTCCACTGGCTCGAAGCTCTCGCACTTTGCAGGAGCATGTCACAGGGAGTATTGTCAATGGCAAAGCTCGAGAGCATTCTTCAGGTTGGTTCTACCTGGTGATATTTATCCTTTCACCTAGCGCTTCTAACATCACTTAGCAAAAGAACGTTGCATCACAATTACCAAGGCTGGTTTATGACATGCGCCGATTTGTTCAATACTGCAGCCAGCTAGTTGGAAACTATCCACTTCAGGTATATGCTTCAGCACTTGCCTTCAGCCCTGCCAGAAGCATGACACGAAATCTGTACAAGAGGGAAATGAGGTGGATTACTGCCGGGCCGGTTGTAGAAGAAGATTGGAATGCGTGCACGCAGACGCTCGAGGGGCATAACGGTTGGGTCAACTCCGTCGCGTTCTCGCCCGACTCGAAGCTCGTTGCGTCCGGATCAGGCGACAACACCGTCAAGATCTGGGATGCAGCGACGGGCACATGCACGCACACGCTCGCGGGGCATAGCGGCTGGGTCAGCTCCGTCGCGGTCTCACCTGACTCGAAGCTCGTTGCGTCCGGGTCAGAGGACAACACCGTCAAGATCTGGGATGCAGCGACGGGCACATGCACGCACACGCTCGCGGGGCATAGCGGTTGGGTCCGGTCCGTCGCGTTCTCACCCGACTCGAAGCTCGTTGCGTCCGGGTCAGACGACAAGACCGTCAAGATCTGGGATGCGGTGACGGGCACATGCTTGCAGACGCTCGCGGGGCATAGCCGTTCGCATGATGTCACGTCCTTGAAGTTGTTTGCCTCCAGGTCAGGTGACTCGAAGCTCTCCTATCAATATGGTATAAGCTCGGACTGCAGATGGATTACAAGGGACTCGGAAAACTGGCTGTGACTTCCTCCAGGATATCGGCCGAGTTGTTGGGCCGTAGCGGGATCTACGATTGCCACTGGCTGTGATTCGGGACGTGTCCTAATTATGACGTTACCGGCAGACAGCTAGTGCCGAGCTCTCTCCTCTCAGTTTCTCTCTCTACAAAGGGCCTTTTGAGCAGTGCTTCTTTACGCA